>NC_051177.1:72179055-72206268 GCF_013339695.2 Rhipicephalus sanguineus | reverse complement strand
CAGCACACGAGCAGTGCACCATGGTCACATCGTTGTTGTTCTTTTTTTAAATTCTGCAGCGCCACTTTTACTTTTTTTTTGTACAGCATGATCGTGACCTGACCTGCCCGCCCCAAATAATAGAGAATGCGGGAAAACTATGGCATTCGTCGTCTTTTGTTGACTAAAAGGTATGTTAGCGTACAGTAACTTGAACGGTAGTAACACATCATAACCCAAACCATGGAGATCATACAAACCAGTCACATCTGGCTACACCTATCTGTAGGCTACTCTATGTATACTAACACCCCCCAACACACACACACCCTTTGTCCTCCCTATCGGCATTTTACTACTGGTCTGTCCGATCGTCGATTTGTGTGTCCTACTATACGTATGATGCGCGTCCGTCTATGCGACCAGACGCACTTGACTGCTTGTTCAACTGCCTGACATGACGTCCACCTTTGTACGACTTGTCGTCCAACCATTTATAGGTCCTTGGTACTTTGTGCCTGTCTGTTCTTTGTTGATCTTTCCGTCCGCCCGCTCTCCTCCGTCTATCGGTGCTCAACTCATTCTTTTCCGACAAACACAGAGAACTGTACCTTTGTACAGCGTGTGTCAAACTTCCTCCAAGCTTGTTTGCGTCCCTCGTGGCGGTTATAATACATGCAGTTTACAACTTCATGCAGCGCTTGAATTCCAGAGCAGTAAGATTACGCAGCTAGGAAAAAGCCCATTTACGCGTCGGCAGTCGTTTCGCGATGCAGACAAATAATAAAGCGCAAAGGCTTAGCAGCAAACCCATATATACGGTGGCTGTCTTTCAAGGGCAGCAGTTTTCTCCAGTAGATTACAAAAGCGGCCGTACCATGCACTTCCCTTATATACACCGGAGACCCGAATAACAGTGAAAAAAGGTAGGAAGAGAAGAAGAAGCAAAATGAACGAAGTGTGCCTTCTTCCTCATCTAGTTATAATATTGCCACGAGGCGAAACTAAGAAATAAGTTGCCTATAAAGATACAAATACAAGCTACTTAGCAACTTAGTTTTACCTTCTCCTGCTAAATTTTGTCCGCCTCGGTTGTACAGTCATTACAGTAGTCGGCGGTTTACCCGAAAGTCGCGGGTTCGATCCTGGCCGCGGCGGTCGCATTTCGATGGATGCAAAATGCTAGAGGCCCGTGTCCTGTGCGATTCGGTGCACGTTAAAGAACACCAGATGGTCGAAAATTTCCGGAACATTCCACTACGGCGTGCCTCATAATCATTCGTGGTTCTTGCACGTAGAACACCTGATATTATTATTATTTCCTGCTAAACCAGCGTCGTGGTTGAAGGTCAAGTTCGTCCTTTGTGGTACTTCTGATTTCTTTCGGGGACAATATATATAATTTTGACATAGTTCCGCGTGAAACAAGCTTCTTTTTTATTGTTGGTGATCTTTTTTTTTCGAATTTCAACATTTGCGGCTATAATTGTATTCCTCAGTGCGTGGTCAGTCTGCCTTGTCGGTAAGTGCTGTGTGAGACAAATCACCGTCACGATCTAAAAACACAAACAGCGATACACTATACGAATGACCAAATATCTGTTCTAATTCGATCATATTCGTAAGCTAGTAGTTCGTTAGAGGCCTGTGTTTGCAAGGTTTTTGCAAGGTTTTTAAGAAGTTGGTCGAAGTTCGAGTCCCTATCCCCCATATTTCGCCGCTTAAGTCGAATCCCAACTGATGAGGTTGGACAAAAAGTACCTCGTGGAATTCGGTTACTTGATATAACATTTTTTTATTGTTGCACACGTTGCTTATCAAATGCTGTTCATGAGCATAATAACTGGTGTTATCATTTCTAACCAAAACATGCGGCATAGGGTGAAGATTGCGTAGGTTGGAAAAGTGTGTTAGAAGACTATATGGACGCCACAGGTATACAGCCGCAGGGAAGTTTAACTTTGCATTTCCGCAGAAATGCGTCGACGTAGAGAAATAAAATCACCCTGAATGCCTCAGAAATGCACTTCCTTAATGCGTAATTACTCTTCGGCGAGTGCCCCGGCGAAAATCGGAGCAAAATAGCGTCCGTAACGTAATGCTTCAGTAATTGGAAAATAATCTGATAATTGCGAGACATTGTACATGTAGACGATTAGTAACCGAACTGTAGGTGGTCAATAAAAAATAACATGGCCATCTACTCAACACCCCCGCGATAGTCAGCGAAGTGACGTCGCTCAACCATGCTGACCAATAGGGAGCAGACAGCAGCTCCATCAAAGGACGGGGATGAGCAAGGGGCGCAGTACTTAAACAACACCGGTCAAGTTTCCGCAGATTCCTTTTTCTTTTGACAAACAACTTGCGTGATAAGTTCGCACGGCACGCTTTAACTATATCGCCCCCTCAGAAACCCTCATTCTATGCCTTTGGATCGTTGATAATAGCTCGTACTAGGTGCTCCAGAGTATTTTCCTACGCTCTTTTCATTTTCGCATCTTGCGCCAGAGATAACATACTAAGCGAATAGAGTAATGATTATCCGATATACTGCCTACCTCCGTCTTGCTACATAAACGGATGTATAAGAGAACGGAACAGGCCGGGAGTCTGTGAGAAAATGGCCGAATATGAAAGTCTTTCAAAGGCCAGAAAAATGCGTGGTCCAAGCGTCCACGTAGAGCCAACAAATCAAGTTGCGTGAAGAGGTCGTGGTCTCTTGAGCGAGAAGCAGAAGGTGCCTGAAGGCGATGACCGCAAAAGCGACCCGTGACACTCCTATTCACTCTCACTTCCATTCATAGTTACCGAATTGCTTTCTCTTCTGACGGCTATGTGTCAGCGCGCAAGCTAAAGCTTACGTATGTTCTTTTAAACGCGAGGAGCATTTGTGTTGCCTATTCAGCAAATTTTCTTTAATAATGCGGCTAGCTATCTCGCTTCAAAGCTTCACCACGTGTGAAAAAGTTTCGTAGTTGGCTGTGAGTGAGTGAGTGAGTGAGTGAGTGAGTGAGTGAGTGAGTGAGTGAGTGAGTGAGTGAGGCGGAGTGAGTGAGTGAGTGAGTGAGTGAGTGAGTGAGTGAGTGAGTGAGTGAGTGAGTGAGTGAGTGAGTGAGTGAGTGCGGGAGTGAGTGAGTGAGTGAGTGAGTGAGTGAGTGAGTGAGTGAGTGAGTGAGTGAGTGAGTGAGTGAGTGCGGGAGTGAGTGAGTGAGTGAGTGAGTGAGTGAGTGAGTGAGTGAGTGAGTGAGTGAGTGAGTGAGTGAGTGAGTGAGTGAGTGAATGAGTGAGTGAGTGAGTGAGTGAGTGAGTGAGTGAGTGAGTGAGTGAGTGAGTGAGTTTATGTTCGCGCCCAAAGCTGCAACACGGGTATTTTACTACTTTTTGTAAAGAAAGAAAGAAAGAAAGAAAGAAAGAAAGAAAGAAAGAAAGAAAGAAAGAAAGAAAGAAAGAAAGAAAGAAAGAAAGAAAGAAAGAAAGAAAGAAAGAAAGAACGTGCTGTAACCTTCTCCTACCTTCCAGATTGGTTTCAGTGGTTTACAATAACGGCAGCATCATGAAATGTGACATCCGCCCGCTTTCGCGTTGCAGAAAAATGGTATAATTTATACTAACTGCCAATACTACTAGAACTAAGATGTATTTCGTGTTAAGAGGCATTTAGAAATGATACGTATTTACGTTTTAACGTACTCGGTACTCAACATGATATGACATAGTGCGATAATTAACAGAACATTGGAATTGCTCTAAACTACGCACGTTATATTCACAATAGGCGTGGAATTTTTTTTAAATGGGTCAGCCGGCCAACATGCACAGAATAACTCTGAGAGGCTACATCTTAACAGTCATCATACATTCACATTACCTATCAAGTTGTTAGACGACTCTGTCATTATAGCCTCCCGCCGTTGTACACGGCTAGCGGCTAAGGTGCTGTGTTGCTAAAGCGCCAGAGCGCAGGTTCAATTTTCGGCCCCAGTGGCCGCATTTCAATGGTGGATAAAAGAAAAAGCAAAAAAAGAGCAGAAAAAAAAACCACCCTTGTTACCCTTGTTGCAACATATATGAGGGCGTTAAAGAATTGCAGGCGGTAGAAGTTAATCCGGCGTCCCCACTGCGGGGTGCCCCGTAACCAACTTGTGGCTTTGTCACGTAAAACCCGAAAATATATTGATTATTTCGGGCTACAACTACATCACTAACATGATAACTGATAACTTATGGTAACATACTCACCTTCGATCGCGTTCGAGTCACCAGCTGCGCTCCCGCGCTGTGCGTCACCTTTCTATCAGCAGCAGGCGCAGCCGACAGTGAACTAAGATGACAGTGGCGGTAATGGTCGTGGGGAAGAAGCGACGCTAATTATTGCAGACTCGAGGGAGCACGGCGCAGCGTCAGACTGAGATGACGCACTAAACTCCACCGGCGTCCATCGCAGACTGGAAGTCCAATCAGGCGAACGCAGACCACGCGAATGAGCCTTTCAGCGCTTTCAGAGGACCAACGCTCCGAAACGTGACGAGCGCTTCAGCGAAGGAAGCGCGAGGCGAGGACTGCGCGCGTGTAGCCTATATATTACGCCGACACTCGGGCGTTCTGCAGCGAAGCGAGCGCACACGCGTTGGCGCACACACCGGCTGCATGGTGAAAGGATGCTGAGGGTGGGAAAAAAGGTCGGCGCGATGTGTGTGTGACGACGACTGCGAGCGACAACTCCGCAACGTCGGTGCGAGAGCGTGGCTTTAACCGCACGGCGCTATCAGTGAAAGAGAGAAAACGCGTTCGCTTGCTCGCTCGGCATCTCTTTTTCGCGCGAGTTTTTATGTTCGCACTTTCGCGGGGGCTTGCGGGGCACCGACCGTTCGCTTCCAGAGCTCGGTCCGGCACATTTACTGCGCCTTCGGGCTACATACCTCTTGAAAGTGCGTATGCCTGGACATGTTGGTAATTCATGTTTACTTATATAGCTCACAATAAGAACAAGGACTGAAAAGAACGAAGCAGACACAGCTCTAAATCAAACAAATGTTCGAAGTTTAGCGCTGCGTGCGCTATAAAAGCGAACTGCATACCACAATCGTACAGTCCGAATCACGCTTGGCGGCCACTCGGCCGCTTTAGCCGCCGTTTCTTGCAAAAATATGCAGAGGCCGACTCCGTAATGACATCAAACATGGTCATAATGCATGTTTGCTGCGTCCTTGTGCTATGATCCAAGAATGAACGGAAGCTTGTAGCTAACGCGCGGTAGCAGCTGCGGACGTCGACAGCGTTCCAGACAAGGGTGATTCAGACTTGACGTTTCCGATGCTATATAAGATGAGTTGCTGAGCGAGGACAGCTTATTCAGCTCTGCGAGTCGGTATGCGTGGAAACCGTTCGTCGGCGGTTTCCACTTTACGCACGCGTCAGTCAAAAAACGCGCGTACCCATTAGTACCAATTCGAGTTGAGCGTGATACCCATAAGCCACACGTTGTTGGGGGCAATACTCGAAAAACCTCGTGCGCAGTGTACTCTTAGCAGGCCGGAGAGTAACAAATGTTACATAGGTAGATAGCAGAAAAACACTCCATGCAAAATAAGTGTCAAAGGACTGCAACAGAAGAATCGATCACATGAGGACTTCCTAATTAAAGCGAGAGAGGCGTTAGCAGCTTTATTCTGTGCGGAACCGAGCTGCTTTGTTATTTTTCCCCTCTATTTTGCGTATTGCTTTCTACCTCTCAGCCTTCCTATACAGCTGTAAATATCCTTTGTAACAGGCAACGAAGGCATTGCTCAAATTCTTGATTACAAGATACTTGCAACGGTGGTCATAGACTAATGACGATGTCGTGAAGGAGTGTGACTTGGTGCGTATGCGCTCCCCCTCTCCCTCTTTCTATCTCTCTTTCTCTCTACCTCTAGAGAGAGAGAGATGGAATGTAGGAAAGGTAGGGAGCTCTACCTCTAACATTCAAGCTCCCCTATCCCTTCCCCCGTTGAGGGTGGCATAACGGTTTGGTTAACATCCACTGGTTAACATCCCCTGCCTTTCCTCTCTCTCCTGTTCCTTCTTTCCTTCCTTGTAACTGACAATGCAAACTATAAGAGTATAATCATGCTTATGATGATATCATTTCTATGACACTCAGAAAACTCTCAAATAAGTTATGCTATGCAATGCCGTCTCTTTGGCGACTTCAAGCAAACGTTCACTGCACAAGGTGAGCTTTGCTCACTGAGTGCTTTGCCCATGCACCATCGGTGCATGTGTAGTATAACATTCAGCCCACATTCACTCTACCCTTACATGGTCGCGTGATTGCAGCTCCGTGTGCATATACAAGCGAGGCACAGTATTGCCCTTCTCCTTTTACGTCCACGGTCCACAAGCATCGCTGTTCAGCATCACGCACCATATGCTTTTCTTCGTCGGCGTATGCCCTTTAAAAGCCAATTTACGGATAAAGTTAGAGAAACAATTACCACAGTATGTTCCTGCATAGTCCTTCCTATAATCGCCTGCCGTTATGTAATTTAAGCACGAATAATAACCCCCCCCCCCCCACCACATCCACGAATTCCAGGCACATCTTCTAGGTGCCTCCCAAGGGACGTTACACACGATGAAGCTTGCTTGTTGAAGCAGAGTACCAGGCTATGGGCTGCTCTACGATGCATGTCCGCGGTCCACTGACAGCGACGTCACATCCACGTCCAGATCCACGACAGCGCACACTCATCCTCCATCCGCAAATGACACGAAGATTCTTGTGCAACACTGAAAGACAATTTCCAGACTTCCATATTTTTTTTCCAAGACACGGACTCGCTTGCTTTCCTATGACATTTCTTCCAGCACCTCTAACTGAAGTGTCCAGCACCAACCGCCACCAGCTGCACTTTCACGTCCGCCTGACGTAAGACCAAACGCGATATGGTGACGAGCGATCGTTGAGTGAACGCTTCGAGAATGGATGAGGAAACTCTTCTGCTGTCCATGCTGTCTATGTCCTTGCAAGCCGCGTGCGCTGTTAACACCTACCGACGTAGCATAGCAACGCTGACTGCAGTGTCCGCCTCGATGCTACTTTCGTAACTTCTCGCGTCGGATCAGCCAATGGACGTGCGCTGAATGTATTATCCGATAAAGGGACGAATCAGGAATGCGGCCTCAGATCGACACCCCCGATCTAGTTGGCTTCACACACAGGGTGATCACGTTGCGTGTTCACGGACTGACAAGTTCACGCGCAAAGTCAAGATCCGCCACTTCACCTCAGCAACTCCAACGAAACGCACAGTGAAAAACTGCTTGAAGTCGTCAATCAACTGTATAACTGTCGACAACGTCGTTCCGGAGCCTACTGCATGTTCGTTTCAAATCTTCGAGCCACCATTTTTCCACTGGCGACATCTTCATCGGAAAAGAAAGCAGCGGACTCCGGAACTCAGCCTTGCCTTCTTTTGACTGAAGACAGGATGAAAGGCAATATCGAGACCTCGAAAACACCTTCGAACAGCGGCATTGGCGCCAGTGTTGAAATATAAGTGGCTCCGTCGTCGCTCTCATCATCTCGACGTTGATCTTGCGCCATGACTCCAACTGTCCGGCGAGTATCTTATTTCCAGCGCTTACTTCTACAACGCCACAGTAGTCCTCGCCGTCGCGAAGAATGTGCTGATCCGAAAGTAATGCCAACCTCATATGAACAGCAACATTACTTGAGCCATCTTGTAACCCGTCCACCTGCCCCTGATCAGCTGCAAATCCACTTTGTCATCGTTATTCAGCTAAGCTGTAATAATAATTGCTGAAATTTTACGTGCCGAAACCACTTATGAGGCAAACCTCAGCGGAGGGCTCCAGAAATTTCGACCACCCGGGGTTCATTAACGTGCACCTAAATCTATGTACACGGGTCTTTGGCATTTCGCCTCCACCGAAATGCAACCGCCGTGGCCGGGATCGAACCCGCGACCTTCCGGTCAGCGCTCGAGTACCGTGTAACCGCTGTACCACCGCGTCTCTCAGCTAAGCCAATCCCTTTGTCCGTATACGCTTTGGCGGCTTACTTATTGATTTATTCACGAGACAGTACGCCGTTGCACAGGTCAGTATATCCTCACAGTACTCCGCTGCTTCTCCCTCGTTGTATCACGCATATATACGTAAATCTTCACCGCGTGAACTCCGGATACGATACGCCAGGCTGGAGTATGTCGCCGTCAGTTCCACCGAACGGATCTAACTGGAGCGTGCAGACGCACCGCCGAGCTGAGTCCACCGGTTCCCGTGTAGACACCCGCGCGGAAGTGGCGTGCTGGGCTCACGACAGCGCCGGCGGACGGCACGGAAGCGCAGGAAGCGCGGCGCGTTTCTCATCACGCCGCCAAATACAGAACAACGCACGCGGCGCAGATACCCCGCAGCATAGAACCGCTCTCTCGACTGAATCGCCGTCACACGAAGAGGCAGACAGAGGTCGCTCGTAAGCTTACCTCAGCGACTTTCCGGCGAGCGCGAGCTTGAACGAGACATTTAGTGGAGAATGACGTAACAAGAATACTTTTCGACGTGGCTGCACGGCGTCAGTGACACGCACACGCAGTAAACGTGTACTGATTGAAATATGAATCTTGACTATAGCCCTGGGCAACATGATCTTCACTGAGGAAATCATCAGCAGTTTTATCAAAGAATACCGCTGTTTTCAAGGGGAGTTGTCTTCGTGACGGGCAGTACCGTTTCCCTTGTCCTGTAGCAGTGACTTGTTCGACAACTGTTCATCGCTTGAAGCCTCTATATATCTCTTTAGAGAAATTGGCAAGGCGCAAAAAGGACGGGGATGAAGAGAAGACACGAACTGACAAATACGGGCGGTAACTTCCAACTGTTTATTAACAGAAACCACGCCGGTTTATATACTCTCAGCATATATAATTGGCGTGGTTTTTGTTATTAAACGGCTCGAAGTTAGCGCCCGTGTTTGTCAGTTCGTGTCTTCTCTTCGTCCCCGTCCTACTGCGCCTTGTCAATTTTTCTCAAGTAATGAACCAACTAGCTCAGCAACAAGCCCCGTTGAATTCGAAATCTCTCCTGCGAAGTTCGGGTTCCACTCTACAGGTTTGTGAAGATATATTACGAGAGCAGATGGTAATGCTCATCGATATTTGGCTATTTTAGCCGAACCCGAGAGACGCGTCAAAGTTAATACCTGCTTCGAAGAAATCCTTACATTCATTAAGTATGCAAACGCCCAATAAATTGTGTAAACTTAAAGCGAAAATCAACAGCAAGACAAGTTGGCTAACATGGTTTGTGCAATTGTGGCTTGACACAAAGTGCCTTACGGTATCTTGTTTTATTTTGTTTATGTTTTTTTTTCAATATACGCAATTTTTGTACACCAACCACGCCATGAGAAGAGTTGAAAGGTTGCCTGGGTGAACCGCTTCAGAGATGCGCTACTAAGTGAGTGTAGTGTGGAAAACGCGAACGATATGTCTTCATTGTCCCACTACATGCTTGTGCCACTAGACGTTAAATAGGGCGACAGCACTTTCACTTCCGGCATGCAACGTCTCCATTGTCGTTGCTCGCGGGTTGCGAATGATATGCTGTGTTCCAGTCACCTGAATGATGCCGAGTGAAATACAGAATATATTTTTCGTTAGAGGTATAGGCTTACAAAGGCCCTTAACCATGCACACTTTGCTTCTCGTGCGCACAAGTAGTGTCTATTCGTGAGCATTTGAGCTTGGGCTACCTGTACCTTACTTATTACTTAGATTATCGTAATTTGTGCCGACTCATTCAACACATGAATTTTTGCGATTTGTAAGAAAGTAGTGGAAGACACTTTGCCTCTATCATAATTGATGGTACAATGGAACACCGTCATTTCAGGTAAACGCATTGTTAGAATAACAAAATGAGGGCTTTCACTGACCACCAAAGTTAAGATTACAAAAGAATACGATTTTTTGGAGTTATCAAGTATCTTGCTCACGCTCTCCTGTAACTATCACAGTAACCAGTACTGATTGAATGAAGGTGTCATAGTATATCGAGGTAACGTTAATTATAATCTTGTCCTAGTCATGTTTACCTTTCTTTATTATTCAGCAGTATTAGTGTACTGAACTAGGTGAGCTGGAATTGCGAATCGATATCGGCTAAACAGCGCACAAATTTCCTTTGGTACGAGTAGAAAAGACGCCTAGAGTCCTAGACACTGTGTCTATGTTGTAGACGGCTTTTGTTGTTCTGGTAATGCTAATTTCTATGCTAGTTAGCTAATACAGATTACTGTATTTTTTAAGCATTGTGTTCTAACTGAAAAGTGAGATCATGGGCAGCCTTCTGCCGCCTCATATTATCACCATGTCCATATACACCTTGGGCGACAGCGATGAACGGCCTATATCCTTCTATATATACATGGTCACGTGTTCCGAACGTGGCACGACCCATTATTCTCATTCTCTCTCATTCTCACACGCCCAGTCTGTCTATATATAAGAGTCTCGATTCGTCGTCAGAGATCACAACACACACTACGTACACGGCATGATTACGACACTTCGGCTCTTGTATATCGGTTCGTTCTTCGAACTATATGGCGACCAATCGCCGGCCCAAGTGTCTAATGCATTCGCCGGTGACTGTATTGAGCAACGGAGGCCAATGTACGAATCGTGTACCGTGGCTCCGTCCCACGCATCGGCGACAATTGGTGGCCGAAGCCACGAGAAGATCTACACATACAAAGAGGGAAGTCGCGTCATGCACAAGCGATCGTGTCAATTGCGACATACAAGCTGCAGCGTGTCGACGCAACGTACGAGCAATGATATGGAATCCTTCCTCGCTGCCGCAGTCATGCCACAGTCACCAGCAGCTGCCGCTGTCGCGGTAATGGAGGATGGCATAGAGCGGGCGAGGGTTGTGAATGATCATTACAATCCCGACATGGTTTCTATATTATTTATCGCATAATTGTGATGCAGCTGCCACAACGTACCGTACTTCTGACTCACTCACAGTGCTTGCTGGGTTGTAGTGATTCATGCTGATTTCGCTATTAGCGGTAGGGTCCGCGCGATGCACGTGACGTGACGTCTTTTTATCCGGTTGATGTGACGCACTTGACCTTCGACATTGCTAGACCGGTTAATGCGGGCATTTTCTATATGCTTGTCACTCTTGTCATACCTGTATATATCTATACATCTATATTTTGCCCTTCTTTCTTTTTGTTTTTGCCTCATCAGCCCGTGACAAGCCCTCTGATCAACGTTAAGAGTAACACGCGAAGACAAAAAAGAAGAAGAAGAAGAAGAAGAAAACAAAACGAAAAGAACGCACAAATAACTTCGTTAAGGAACGCTTATCTGGTCGTTACACAGATCATGAAAATAAAGAGTTGCTGTGAAGGTTCAATAAAGGTTAATTTGCATTTTCAATCTCTTGCGCGAAAGGCATGGACGTTTTCGCGTTTCATGTCATTCAAACCAGTGCCGTCTCCATTGGTCTGCGTAGCCTTGCGAATAGGAGCCAGGAATGTATCAACGAATGGTACTCAGCATCGAGGTGCTTCTGAATGAGTGTGTGAGTATGCTTGCAACAATCTGGCGCGCGCGATTCGTTCTTTATTCTATAGCCTGGTGCCGCGATTTCGCAACGCACAGAATCTGGGCTCATAAATTCAAACGGGACACCTAGCCGGGATAAATTCTGATTTTAACATAATGAGTGCTCATCCGGTGAAAAAGCGCCCGTGTGCCGCCATTTCTGGTTCATAAAGCAATGACCAGCGTATGGTTCTTCCAATAACGGTTCACTATCCAGGGAAACTCATGCGACTGACTGCGTCCAGTCAGGTGCATAAATTCAAGTCTAAATATGGACGATTCCAAGTCATTTTAAAGACTACCATAAGATACGAAATGTTTCATTTGTCACGTCTGAGTTGGTTCAGCTTCATGAGAACATTTAAGATTTCATTTCCTTTACAGGAATGCGCGCCCTTGCTGGGTGTTGGTTTAGAAAAACCTGGTATCAGGAAAGAAAAGGCGATCGAACCAAGAATAAGCGGCAGAAAACGAATAATTTACCAAAAAAAGAAACAGAAACAATAAACTCCAGCTTGGAACAAACAGACAATCTTTAACTACATAAGAGAGAGAGAGAGAGAAACAAGCATATCTGTAACAGTGTTCAAGAACACAAGCCTTCAGATAAATGCCGGGTGTGCAAAATTAAGCTTCATGGTTTTCTTAAAGTTCAGCACTGGGAGGTACGCGGAAACTACCTTTGCAGATAAGTTATGTAACCAGGGGAGACAAAGTGAGACAATAATTATCGCTGTCAGCCACCTAATTAACTAAGATTAAATACCGAACTGTTTAGTTACTGCAGTAAACGGGCATGTTTGTATTGAAAAGTTGGAGGCATTCGTGTTTCTGCATAGTGCCGCTTGGAAGAATTCTGCTATCATGTCCGTGCGTCGAGATATCCTGCTGCAAAGTTTAATTGCGGTTCGGATGATTACGCATTCAAGACAGTGAGGAGTGCGTAAAGCTCCTCCCGATTATGCCACGGCAGGTGCGTGCGGCGTTTAATCTGACAACAGGTCGAAGGCATAGGCAAAGATGATAACGGTTACCCTTTTACTACCGGCTGGCGATAGCAAGCAGTGACTGCTCGTCACATCAGGGAGCAACAGTTTGCCGATTCTCACCGCCTTGCATGCGTAAATCTCAATTAAACTTTGCAACGGGATATCTCGGAGCACCGGCGTTCTAGAATTCTTCCAAATGAAACTGTGCAGAAACGCGAGGCCTCCAACTTTTCAATACAAATATGCTGGCTTACGTCACCCACTTCGAAGTTAATTATTAAATCTTAATTAATTGAGCGGCTGACAGCGTTAATGATGGTCTCACTTTGTGTCCCCCTCCATGGGTAAATAACCTATGTGAGAAGGTGGTTTTCACGTACCTCCCATTACTGAAATTTTAAGAATACCATGGAGCTTAACTTGATAACCCGGTATAGTCTGCATATGTACGTGGAATTTCTGACACGGCACCTACAAAGAATTTATTGGTAGTTAGAAATATCTCTTAGAGTCATGCCTGCTTTAAACTAACTCCCAAAGCGCAGACCCTTCCTTTGAACGCACACGCGTGCCCGCCACGGTGGTCTGGTGGTTACGGCGCTCGACCGTTGACCCGAAGGTGCGGAATCGAATCCCGGCCGCGGCGGCTGCATTTTCGATGGAGGCGAAAGTGTTTGAGGCCCGTGTACTTAAATTTAGGTGCACGTTTAAGAACCCCATGTGGTCGAAATTTCCTGAGCCCTCCACTATGGCGTCTCTCATTAATCGTATCGTGGTTTTGGGACGTTAAGCCCCAGATATTATTATTATTATTTGAACGCACACGTATTCTCGGTACCTGGCATGTGACCTTCCCTGTTTCGTTTAAGCCTTGTTTCTCGGTGTACTTGTCGGCTAAGGAAACGATAAAATCTCACTATGCAACTTATCTCAACGATAGGACAGATCCGAAGTATAGTTTCACTTCTCACTCGAGTGTGCAGGTTATCTCCCTCGCATTTCCTAAGCGAGCACACGGCTTCGCTGAATGATCCATGCGTGCATTCTACGTGCCTATAGACGTTGCAGTTAAGGGCGCACATCTTTCTTTATTTTCTTTTTCTCTTTTTTGCCCCCATATCGGTCCCTGATATGCTACAGTCGTTGTCTATCCACCCAACGTTGCGCGATCTTCGCAAACAGCCGTCAAGCGAGCCGTGCATGAGAGAGATAGGAGCGAGTCTTAAAACGCGAGACTCGGAATGCGCGAGTGTCAGCATTCTTCCTGTTTGTCCCCGTCGCACTCGCAAGTACTATGGATACTACAGCCCTTCCTTCCGCCCTGTGTGTGTCTCTCTCTCTCGGCATTTCCTCGGTACTACACAGCTTTCCGTCGCCAGATTCATTGCCTTTATTTTCGCCCTCCTAGCCTGCACCGCCCTTGCTTCACCGGTTGAGCACACTCCGCGAACACTCGTGTTCTTTTATGTTTTTTTATTTCAGACAGATAAGGCCGGTGTCACTTGTTCCCGAACAGCTGTTCCCTACCCTTATGCACGTGCGGATCTAGGGCGGTTGTGTGAATGCCCTGACCTAACCCTAACTACCTTGAAGTTCTTGTGCGCAGTGACATGCAGATGGCACGTTTAAAAAAATTAAAATAAAAAGTTCACGTAGCCTTTATTCCCTGTCGCTATAGGCTTTGGAACGCTCCCCGGAACGCGATTAAATGTATTAATGCCGATAGCAAGAATCCGTGGCATTATCCTCATCGTAATCAACAACCATCTCAAAAAGATTCCCCTTTGAGAATAAATACCTGGATCAGTGTCCCGCCGTCATGTATACCTTTAAGTTCAATTAACTCGTTAGAACAGACAGAGACTGTCATTCGCCAACAAAACTCATTCTAAGCTCACTCGCGCCGAATTGATGGAAACGTAGCTACTGCTGCGGCAACTAGAGCACTGTGGCTAGGCGAGAAACAGTCCGCTCATGCCAACATCATGACAACTTTCTATCTAAATTACCCGATTGCGCGCAACTCCAATTCTGGCACATTTTGGTGGTATTGGGAACGCAACCTCGCGGTCGCCGTAAAGCATAAAGCATACCATTCAATTTTGCCTGAGTTACTAGAAAGCCGTACTGTCTGTAAACATCCGTGAGTCGATTAATCGCAGCAGAGGCGGCGCCATGGGGTTTGAACTAGTCGACCTTCGAATCTCGGGTGTTGTGAACGAAGCAATTTACTCATGGTTGAATTCACCCACCGGCAAATGGCTTCCTGCCCGCATAATACAGTAACTTGTCAAGAGACAGAAACAATGTATGTATGTATGTATGTATGTATGTATGTATGTATGTATGTATGTATGTATGTATGTATGTATGTATGTATGTATGTATGTATGTATGTATGTATGTATGTATGTATGTATGTATGTATGTATGTATGTATGTAGTGCTGGGCAGCATCGAAGATACATGTATTTTATACTATCTAAGATACTCTTTGGGTATCTTGTATCTGTAGCGCGATACGTCTCTCAAGACGCGTATCAGTATCTGCATTTCCGATACATTAAATAATGTATCGTGTATCTTAAGATACAAAATACTGCAGCGCTATCGCAACACCACTTTGCGAAGCAGTAATCGTTGGCTGAACCCCGTTTCTCAAATTGACACTGCTGCCCCTAATCAGCCCGAATAAAACTAAAGACAGTGACACCCCTTTATCTTTCCGCCAGAGTTCTCCAGCGAGGGCAGGCGATGATGTCTGCGATTCCCCACTGGTGTAACAGAGTCAGGAGTTGGCGTGAGCGCCACCTCGACAAAAACAAGCGCGCGAACGTCTACGCCCAGCCGACCTTTTGTTTTCTTGATTTTTTTATCCTTTTAACTTTATCAGGGCCATGACAGTTGCCCTTAGCCACTGTCCAGTGCCGCGTGCTCCAATGCGTGCCGCGTCTATCGCGCCAATTTTGATTCCGTTATATCGAAGTTTCTCTTGCGTCTGAACAATGCAAGAATGGTTTTGCTTTGCATCTCGTGGCCTTCGCACATCAGCGATTTGAAGGAACTCGTGGATGTCATGAGGTTGACTTACATGCTATGAGATTGACATATATGCAAATAACATTGTAACAACTATAGCTCGACCGGTACCGAGCAAGCATTTGCGTAACAGAAAATATCTTGGCGTACCGTATATTTTTCTTCCTGCTATCTTTATTCAAATAGTTTTTTAAATCATGATTTAACTGATGGCACAAATACTTTCTTGTCCTTCTTTTGCGTCCCATGCATTGTCTAGGCCTCTGTGCTGTTTTTTCCCCGGTCTGGTTACGGCAATATGTCTGTTGTAACGTACAGCCAAAATAAACTCTCGGCTTTATTCTTACTTTTAACTGTCTGCGTCCTTTTTGCACAACTGTGCTGTTTTTTTTTTTTTTTACACTGCTACACTTTGCACATTTAGATTTCTTTTTAGTTTACTGTTGTGCCAAGGCGATTTCGACGACAAACGTATAGTAATCTGGGCGTGCCTGGAGTATAGAGTACCAGAAATTCTGCTTGCTGCTTAGCGAAATAGCGAAATTGAGTTTGCATTATAATAATAGACAGAAAGGGGATTCTAGAAACATTGTTATACCAAATGCTCTGTTTTCTCTCATGAACGTCCCAGTGAGCCAGGCTATTTTTCGTAGTCTCTGAATTTTCTATTGTCTTACCTTAGCAGGCGAGTTGAAGATATTTCATTCTTAATTGTTACCCTCTACGGTGGTCTAGTGGTCATGGTGCTCTACTACTGACCCGAAGGTCGCGGGATCAAATCTCGGCCGCGGCGACCGCATTTCGATAGAGACAAAATGCCAGAGTACTGTGAAGGCTACTTAGATTTAGGTGCAGTTTAAAGAAAACCAGATGGTCAAAATTTTCGGAGCCCGCCGCTACGGCGTCCCTCGTAATCATGTCGCGGTTTTGGGGCGTAAAATTCCAACAATTACTACTGTTATGCTTAATTGTCAAAGCTATTATGGGTGACGTCTGTATCGCGTTTCTACCTACACTTATTCACTGTGAGTGCTTGTACAGAACCGTCTCTATATTTTACTTATATACTTACTTTTTTACTTAGATATTTTACTTACTTCTTTTTTTTAGGCCCCATTTAATTCCTTTACTTTTATTAATCACTAAGTAATCAGAGCATTAAATGGACACTAAAGAGGAAAACCGTTTTTCTCATATTAATAAACTACTCTTTTACAATTCCAAAATCACCACGCTTGCCGGATGAAGACACTTGGCAAGTGAAGAAACGAGCAAGAAAAACGTACGGGTGGCGACGCGACTTTGAAATTCCCGCACCAGACGCCATGACGTCGTGCATTTTGACCGCGTCTAATAGGTCCTTCGTAGTTCCTAAGTAGTAAAAATGATGTGCATTGTCCTTTGAGGAAGTTTCGTCGAGTAAATGTCGCCAAAATACGAAAAGTATAGAATTTGAAATCCGTGACGTTATGCGCGGAGATGTCGGCCCGCAATTTAATGTGAAATATGGACCTTCATTTTCTCCTCTATTGATAAACCTATGAAGGTGAAACTAACAACATTAGAGTTTTCAGGGTACAATTTATCAATCTAAAGCGATTCGTTGTTTCATTTTAGTGTCCCTTTAAGTGGCAATAGTGCGAATAGCGGCGATGTCCTACGACGCTTTGTGCAACTATACTATACGTCGGAGACGTTTCCGGGCTGCACATTTTCTCTCGAAGAAGAAAAATTCTAAAAAGGTTGCCCATGAGTGAGTATGTCGCTAAAGAACGATTTACGGGGGCAGATAAGAATATGAAAAGTCGTTGCAGTTTTATGTCCTCAATGTTTACACAATATGCCACAAAAGATGTCGCTACCAGCGTTTGCTGCTATGCACCCATCCGTTGATCCGGTATTGCGTAGACGGTAATACGTTCATGGACAAGGTAAAACTCCACACTGGTATTTGCACCATCGTACGGAGGATTCTTATGGTAGTTCTTGCAATTAGATGAGGACCTCCTAGCTCGTCGACAAGCAAAGCAGCGACTCCCATCAATTACAAAAGCACCAAACAAAAGGCGCTGTCCACTAAGAGCTAGCTGTCACCAACAGACATTCCATTCAAATGAAACAAAACTGGTCGCAGTTAATCAGTTTTCAAGCAAACATTTTTACCAGCAAACATAGGCGTTTCCTGCAACATCACATAGATCTATAATAAGTTTGGGAATGTATCGAAGCATCATTAAGATACAATTGGAAAGTATCGTATCGGATACAATCATTGCTGTAGTATCTTGTATCGCATCGCGATACAATTTTAAAGTATGTTTGCCTAGCCGTGTATGTATGTATGTATGTATGTATGTATGTATGTATGTATGTATGTATGTATGTATGTATGTATGTATGTATGTATGTATGTATGTATGTATGTATGTATGTATGTATGTATGTATGTATGTATGTATGTATGTATGTATGTATGCATTAGTTTTCGCACTCGTTAGTCCTCTTGCTAACCAGTCATTGCAAGAAGTGTTTCTCCCGCGGGTAAACGCACACACAGACATCTCTTATGCGCCTACGCGATTACGGTATGTTGGCCTTCCTGTGTTAGCTTGCGTGCATAAAAACACAAAGCAAATAAAAAACCTCAGAGAACGTAAATACTGGCACGACCACAACAACGACGTCTTCGCTTCGCATGCCAAGCAAGCTCGAGGGCTGCTATCGCATTCGTCGCGAGTTCACCTTTATCTAGGTAAAAGCATAAATGAAGCCTATAAGGCCTCGGCGGTGGCGAAAACAATCTTAGCGTGCACTGCCGTGCAAGCTGCGTGGCTCGTGCTTCTGTGTTTCTTTTTTTTTTTCTCTCTCAACGGAGTGCGCACGGTAGAACCATCTTGATAATGTCTTTCCGTGGGTTATGGTCGTGTGTTTGTTTGCAAAGAAGGCACCGCGATGCTGTTTACAGACGGTACCTTTTGTGGATTGTTTCTGCTCTCGATGGTGCCTGTCCATAAACCATCTCGAAATACTATCGTTACCATTTATGTCATCGGGGTGATATTATTCAGGCAAGGAATGAAATAAGCGTAAAGGCAAATACCCTTGTATGTCCGAATGATAGGTCAATGCTTGAGAGCTTCTAAATCGTCGATATTATATGCAGCAGTGCTCTAGAAACAGAGAAATTAAGGAAAGAATTTGCGCCACCAGTAGGATATTCTGGAACACAAGCCTGATGACGTAGTATGGCTTCAGTACAATTAATCACATATACTCAAATGACCCATGACAACGAAGAGCATTTTGTTGCATTACAAGACAGAATAAAATTAATTTTCTTGCATTTAAGTATCATTCAGGTACAAAAGAACTTGACGTTACCCCTGTGAACGATGCAGGTTCCCCCTTTGCCGGGCTGTGCTCCACTATAGCCCCTTGCTCCGTTGCGCCGGCTGTCGGGCAGTGCGGCCATGGCTAATGTTACGTCAGAAGGCCGTTCTCGGAGGCGGGTGGTTTGAATTGCGCTAACGGCATGCGGACAACCAAAACGTGATTTTCGTTCAGACCAAGCATTTGCTTGGCACGTAACAAGCTCTACGAGGTTTCTGGAACGCTATTTCGGCTATCCACGTCGACTTAACATCTGCCTTTAGTGCCCCTTTAACCAGACTGCAGCTTTAAGCTTGTCGAGATATCGACAAGGGGGAGCTTATTGCACGAAAAATTAATAAGCGGCACTAGCCAGTTATGCTGTGGTTCAGGGCATACATTCAGGACAGGCCCGTAGGTTTCAGGACAGGGCCTTACATGTCATAAGGAAGAATGAAAGAAGGAAATGGATCGAGGGGCCCTTTGTTCGATACAAGTAACTGAATCCAACAGATAATCAAACAGATAAGAAAGAAGGCATGGTTGCAATTTATTAAAACACAGCTTGAGATAGCTCCAACCATTTTCCGTTGATACAAGGCAACTAATTCAAGTTTGGTGTTCCCTTGGCGAAGGATGCAGAGCAGCAAACATCGTGGAAACAATGTAAACGTCTTATTTCCATGCCCGTAATGAAGCTGTTATAATCTCCTTCGTGGACACTGCAAAACAGCCATTCACAGCATGTGATGTTAGTTACAAATATACAATTTCGCAATGCAAAGCCTCACCTCTCATCACCTTCATAGAGGACAATGTATATCCACTCATTCAGAATTTGCAACGATCGCTCCAAGTACATTTGAGGGAGGAAAAAAGCCACCGCAGTTATCACCTTCACTGTGGGCTATGCAAAACATGCATTCAGCACTTGCAGTGATAGCTTCAAATTTACACATTTGGAACGGAAAACCTCATCTCTTATCACCTTTATCGTAACCTCTAAGCACAGCAACCATCCAGCGTTTGCAAAGATAGTTTCAAATGTGCACGCTTGGGACAGAAAACCTCAGTACTATCACCTTTACAGGGACACTAAAGAGAAACAATGAATAGGTTTAGATTGATAAAGTGTGCTCGGAGAACTCTTGTGTAGTTTATTTCACCACCATAGGTTTATTATTAGAGGAGAAAACCAAGTTCAAAGTTTCATTTTTAAATTTCACGCCGAACTTTGTAATTCGTGACGTAAAAGGTTTCAAAGAGCATTTAACGTATTTTAGCGCCACTGGTTCGACGAAATTTCCACAAACTCGTTATGTAAAGTCTCTGGCCCCCTCAGAGGACAATGTCCTTCGATTTAACCGATTAGGAACTACGTAGGCCCAAGCAGGCGCCGTCAAAAATATGAGACGTCACGACAAATGGTGCGGGAATTTCAAGGTGGCGTCGCCACCTGTATTTTCTTTTTGCGCGTTTTCTCGCTTATTAAGCGTCTTCTCGCAGCAAGCGTGGTGTTTTTGGTATCGTGGAAGACTACTTTACTAATGCGAGAAAAATCGTTTTGCTCTTTAGTGTCCCTTTAACGCGTATGTATTCATCAAGCGTTTGCAATGACAGCTCAAAATGTATACATTTGAAAAAGAAAAGCTAGTATGTTGTCGCTTTCATCATTTTCAATGCGAAGTACTCATTCAGCAAATGCTACGACATAGTTGAAATATACAACCTCGGTACGGAAAACGTCATCTCTTATCACCTTCATTGATGACTGTGCAAATCGCATTTGCAACTATAGGTCCAAATATTGCAGTTTCGGGGTGGAAACCTCATCCGTTATCACCTGCATCGAAGACAATGCGTAAACATTCATTCCTAATCTGCAAGTGATATCTCCAAATGCTGTGAATTTTCATTTGGGATGAAGAACATGATCCAATGCAACCTTCAACGTGGAGTGTGCAAGACACTGATTCAGCACACGCAGCTCCAAATGGATGTAAAACGTAATCTATTTATCACTCTTATTCACATACATGTACATACAAACTCTCCTTCGATATCACGAATGGCATCTTGGAACACGAGGAAGAATGGTCAGTAAGCTGCGCATCATCTCTGTTTGCTGGTACCCGGAAAAAGGGTGAGCAAACGAAGCCAAGTCGTAGCCGTTTACATTGCTACGCCGAAAATGGAGGTCGGGTTGGCTATAGTTGTAACCGCACTCATGATGCGCGTCGTGGGGGGTGGTTTTTTTCCTCTTGCATGTCAATGGCTCGCAGGCCATTCCGTAGTGGGAGGGTAAGGGTGAAGTAAAGTGCATGTTCCACATGACAAGGGCGCCCTGCGAACAGCAGTTGCGCAGAAAACTCGAGAAGGCGCTCGTAAAAGGACAAATAAACAACGACCTGCAGATATGAGCCTTTGCCCGACATTCGAATGCCTCCCTCTGAAATGAGGAGGGCCCTTTTTTTTTCTCTGGGAGATACGAGCTGCAGACTGGTCGGTGTAAAGATACCTCGTGTGTGTGTGCATTGCCGCTATAAGAAAAGTGCGAACTATGCTGGCGTTCCCTAGCTTTTCAGTTCTTTACCTATGTTCGCCTTCTTTCGTTCCTTCTTTCAATCTTTCTTATTACTACTCATTCTTTTTTTTTCTTTACCAGTAAATTTGTACGTTATGTTTCTTCTACGTACTAACACCTCAGATGCCGTAAATCTACACATTTGCGAGTATACGCGAAAAAATTAGCGCAACTTGCACTAAGCCGCGAAAGGCTGGGTCACAGACGAGCTGGTGGGCACGTTTTAGCTTCTCTAGTTACCCAGAATGCTTGGGCGGTCATTGAGCGCGTGCCGGTTCGTGATGATGATAATTTTCTATCTACGACACACGGCAAACCTCGAGCACAACAGCTCTGCTGCAAAAAAAATGAAGTTACGCAGATTACACGTAACGTGACGATAAATTATTTTCGACTCGTGCGAAGATGCACGAGATATTACCAGATGGTGCCACTTACCATGTGTTACCAGATGTTAATATATTAGAGGAAAGACGCGAGGAAAGTGACACCTTTTACGTTTGTATTTTTGGATTAACCCTGCAAAGCTGAACGTGTCAATATGCTGCGCCGTTTTGATACCTCTGAATTTGGACTTATATATGCATGCGAAATATAAGCATAGCTTGTAAAGTAGCACTGTTGAGAGAGAGTTTCCGTTTGTAGATAGACCAGCAAAGCAATTTAATTAATTATTCAATAATTTTAATATATCTAAGTTACAACTATAATGCATTTCACGTTTGTTGCTTATAAAAACGCACTCCACGCCATAAATAAAAGTGAACAAGATGCTTCAATTCTTCTTGATGGGAAGCTATAGAATTAACTTGACAAAGCGATAAAGCATGAAATGCTATATACACCAGACATCCGGCTACAATACCGCATCAGCTATTTCTTTGATGACATCCAGGAGGCTCTGTAGAAAAAAAAAGAAATAGCAAACGATGAAATATGCTGTACGCAGTCCACCTTCTTTCCCCATTATAAAATGAGATTTGAGACGACACTTTGGCTAAATGGGACACATTAGCGCATGGCCGTAAATTTTGTCTGCTACCGACAAGGTCCTCAGTATTTCGTTTCCACCGCCACTTATCGCTCTGGCAACAGTCTTTTCCGAAACATTAAGAGTTTCACGGAAGCCAGCGTGTCAGTTTAGAACGATATCACAAGCAACGCCAAAGGATATTTCAACTAATTTTTGGAGACGAGTGTACGCCACCCTTAATGTTTCTGCTAGGCGGATAGGACTTCACTACGTCTCCGTTTATATTTAGTCATTTCAACGAGCGTGTAATTAAAAGGAAGATTATTACACTGCCCCCTCTATAAATGGATACATTGACATTTCAATTTGTCGAGCAGATAATATAGTCCCCTTCATATATGTAATCCACTTGAACAGATCGAATGGCGTTTATTTTTTGCAGGCTATTATGTAATTTTTTTTCAAATAAAAATGAAGAAAGAAAGAAAGAAAGAAAGAAAGAAAGAAAGAAAGAAAGAAAGAAAGAAAGAAAGAAAGAAAGAAAGAAAGAAAGAAAGAAAGAAAGAAAGAAAGAAAGAAAGAAAGAAAGAAAGAAAGAAAGAAAGAAAGAAAGAAAGAAAGAAAGAAAGAAAGAAATCGGAGTATATCGCTTGCAGTGACGTGGAAAAGTATCCCAATAACATAACGATGGACTTGAGTTAAGATAGAGAGAGGGAATAAACGTTTATTTTGAGCAAGCGCAATGTGTGCCCAAGGTATGCGGCCTCCTTATTCCGGGTAGCCGCGGGCCTTCGCCATCTCTCGTGCCCGTTGAACCAAGCTTCGCTGATTCTTCAGGTCTGGGTCCGATAGCTTGGCCTCCCACTGCTCTTCGGTTAGTGTAGCGGTGCTAGGGTTTTGTATGCATCCCCATACCATATGGCATAGAGTGTGCGGGAAATCACAGTACTTGCATATGTACGAGTGCTCAGTCCGTGAGACACGGTGAAGTATATACCGTGAACGCAAGTGTTTGTTTGCAACTTCCTGAGGGTTACTGCCTCTTCCCTAGTTAGGCTGGGGTGAGCTGGCGGATAAGTTCTTCGGCCTAGCCTGCAGTGCTGTAAGATGTCGCTGTACTTTTTGGGTACATCATCTTTCCTCCTAAGTGCGTCCTGTGGGAAGGCCCGGTGAACATGAGCTCCGGCGGAAGCGATCAGCTGCCTCATTTCCCATCAGGGATTCGTGACCCGGAGTCCAAACGATGTACGTTTCTGGTAGGTTCTTCTTTGCTGCAGCTGTGAGTATTTCTAAGGCTTGCCTGGAAATTCTTCCTTTCTGAAAATTTCGACAAGCTGCTTGTGAATCGGTTAGTATTATTGCTTCCTCAGCACAGGTTGAGGTGGCCAGCGCTATGGCTGTTTCTTCGGCCGTATCGATTTCCGTAGTTAAGATGCTAGCTGCCGTTCTCTCTTTTCCTTTGCTGTCGACTACGCTCACAGCATGGGCTGGGATCCCTGAATATTTTGCTGCATCGGTGTATCTTGTGTCCCGATTTCGGCCGTAGTCTTGTCGGAGTTTCTCTATTCTGTTAAACCTTTTTTTTTCTTTTGGCCATGTCAAACTAATGGCTCTTTTATGTTCCTTAGACGCTCCTGTCACGGGCCCGATAGCAGAAATACTCGGCAAATTGGAGAATAATTTTAAATAAGCAAGAAAGCGCAACACCGAAACCGAAACCCAACCGAGCATACTGTCTTCGCGTGACGTATAAGTGGGGACAAAACCGGAAATTATGCAAGGCATGCCGGTCCCGCCAGCGCGTAGTATGAAAGCTGCGAAAGCGGCGAAGAGCAGACGCTCAGTTGAAAGGTAACTCCGTCGGAAATCTTGTGTGTGACTGACCGTGCGTGCACAAGCTGAGCTGTCCGAAAATGACAGCTGCGATTCCGACGCATTTGGAGGCCAACTATAATGGTCATTCCTCTTCGATGAAGTGGCCCACACCTGTTTAACTCTTTGTTTGCCTGGTTGCGCATTCCACCGCCAGATGGCACCACCTGTCCAGGCAGAGTTTGTGGGGCCGTGATCGGGTAAAATGCTATCGCTGAGAAGTTCGCGGACTAACTAAAACTTCTTAATATTGCTATGGGAAGAGTGCATAAGTTTGGCAATAGCGGCGTTCAACGTCGCGTTGGCACGGCCGAAGGAATTTAATATAAGCCAAGTATGAGCCACCTTTCGCACCAACGTTACTAGATTAGGTTACGTTGTTTCGCACGATATGTTCACGCATGTGCATTCTTTAGCCGGTACGGTATTACTGTGCTTTCCGTGCGGTAAACCGGCATTGCTTGCTAAAACACTCTAATATAGAGACGCAGGGTAATCGTTGGGTGCAGTGTTTCGTGACTGCCAACGGGGAATCATGTGCAGCCCACAACGCGACACCACTGGCCACCCATCGCAATTACCACAAGGAACTGAAATTCACACGCCCAGCCAACGAAGCGCTCGCCAAACACTCACGATAGTTGCCTTGCGGATAGCAGACGCTCTAGGGGCCCCTCGGTTCCGTCACTTCCGCTTTAACAAAAATGATGTCACGCACACAATGTTGCCAATAATTCTGGGAAGCGAGGTCGAGAGAGTCGGGGCAGTCAATAAAATTCATTTGCAATGAATCTGCGTATGTCTCCAGCTTGTAATTTGGCATAAATAACGGGAACGTGAAAAGGAACGTACCCAGCGAATTTTATTGAGATCCGTGGACCTCGAAAAATCGCCGGAGTTTGCCTTTAAGGAATAGTAGTAAAATAAAGCCCTCTTTGTAAATTCTACTGTTATCATATTTTAACCGCACATGGCTTACGCAATCTCTCTTTACGCGGGAAAGATGCTACCCTGTTGGCGTTAGACACGACACTGCTGCCAAAATTGCTGGGGTACTCGTCAAACATTTACTATCCTGTTTTGCGGCTGCTGGTTGCTGCAATACCTTCTATTTTATTCACCGCTATTTCAAGTTCATGTGGGTCCTAGTTCACAGCCGACGTTTGCAGAACAAGTCCGGCAAACGTTACTGTATTTTCTTTCTTTTCCTAAGCGTCGCATGCTCCTACATGCTCGGTCTCGTAGACTGGTTCTCCTTCCACCAGCAATCTCGAAGTGGTGAAGCTTTGGTTTATGAATTTTTTGATGACAGAGAGCGGCAAGTTCACTGGAATGCAAACGGAACGATAATTAAGGAGCATTAAAAAAAGGCGTCGCATTTGCTCACGTTATGTGTGAGCACCAAACGAAACGAATGCGCTGAATAAAGAAACAGAAGCAGCGGCATTTGCCCGCTGAGAAGACCGATCAATACGCAGTGCGAGACAACTTGTCAAATGACATTGAAACGTACCCGAATTTAGACCGAAAAAAAAAAAAAAAACACTGAATCGTCGGGACGGCAGATCACAAAGTTGCCATGCGCACCGAAGCCGCAGTTGTAGGGAAATTGTTTTTGAACTGCTCTGACAGCGTCCGCGCAACAGTAGTTGTTTGTTTACTCCCAAATTCTCATATTTTGCGGCCTAAAGTTCACAGCGCGGTGCCAAAACGCGCTCGTAGCAAAAGCGAAACCATCAGTACGAACATACACGCAGAACTCTCATACATGCAGAGGCACCGTCAGTCGTCGCGAACCCGTGCGATCGCTGGCTTGAAGGCTTCTTCTGTTATTGCTCCGTTTGGTTATACAGGCAGTCTACTCTAACGACATATTTCACATAGTTTGCATTCAGCGAGTGACTAAGAAGCCGATTCAGGGGTCTCCAACGCGGTGACAGCGTGAAGCGGGTGCTCGGTTTTCTGCAAAGAGACAGCGACTGTAGACTATCTTGTGCTTTCAGTCGTCGAAAATGATATTTTGACGGTAAAGAACACAGTTCATTTCGAAAGTACTTACAGAAATGCCCTGGAGGGCTTCCGCGAGGTGTTTTTGTAGAGCGCCGACAGCAAAACCTATGGGGAGCGCGCCGGCGGTATCCTGCCAGTAACTGCCCCTATGGGTAACTGCCCCTATGGGAATTAGTAGGCTGGTTGTACTGCACGAGATATGTCACCAAGCTACTATTCCTCCACCTTGGTAACGTGTTTTGCGTACTTTTGCAGTTCTTAATGCATCTGATGACATCAGCTTTATGGGGCGTTCATTCTTAATTCAACAAAACTATCAAGATGCCTTTCCTACGTAGAGGAATTACAGGAATGCAATAGAACTGCCAGGCCATTCGCGGAGTGCGAATGGGCTAAGTTTTTTCATTCCGAATTGAAAGAAATGGCATTGCGGCAAGTTGTGATTCCCCGGAATGGAATTGGAATGGAATGGAGGCGCCCATTCCGCAACACTGATCAAGGGAACTACTTCCAGATTGTCGCAGGTCACGTTAATAATGAATATTAAAAACTTTTCTCATCGCCAGAAGTGGGCTCCAAATGCTCCTTTCTTTGCTCTTCGTTGCTGCCATTATCATTCTTCTGCACCAAAATTTCCACTGGGCAGAAGTTTGCAAATAAACATTCGCGAAATTTGGTCGCTGCATTTAACGCTCACCATAGAGTATCAAAAAAGGTAAGAGAGGACCTCCCGTAGGCCCTGCGGCTGATTTTAGTGTCTCGATGTGT